>NC_048567.1:19557376-19574876 GCF_013265735.2 Oncorhynchus mykiss | reverse complement strand
AGTCATCTCATCTCTATAGAGCTGCTGCCATTCTTCTTTCTTTTAGGTAGCAGGGGTAAAAGAAACATACTTGACACGTAGGTGCGATTATGGTCATTGTAGTTAATTACCAGGTTTTCTGCACTAAACTATGTCGAATATTGGCCTGTTGGAAACTACAACTCCCTACTACATCCCACAGTTCGGGTTGATCTGATTTATCTCAGAAAGTGTGTGATGTGTGCAATGAGGGCATGGAAAAAACAAATGAAATGGAATTAAAATAATTGAACCAATGTTGGTCAATTAGTTGTTTAAAACCCCACAATAACCTAAATGTTGGTCAATCGCTCAGTACTAATCAATAGAGAGGATGAGGTGTCCCCTATTGTTAATCCTGGTGTTAGTCTGGTCTGGTCTAGAACCAGGGAGCCCTCCCCTCTCTCGCTCTCGCTCTCTCTCTCTCTCTCTCGCTCTCTCTCTCTCGCTCTCTCTCTCTCTCGCTCTCACTCTGTCTCTCTCGCTCTCACTCTGTCTCTCTCTCAATGTCTCTCTTCTGATTCTTCTAGCAGGAGGTTAGAGGAGTGAAGTGTTGAGTGGGTGGATGGAGGGGAATACACAATATGTGGATCAGGGGATTGGGGTTGAGTTTAGAGAGGTTGACATAATGAGGATGAGGAGGAGGAAGATAAGAAGAGGAGGATGAAAAGGCAGAATATAAAATAAGAAGTAGATGAGGAGGCAGAAGATAAGAGAGGAGCGGAGGAGGAGGAGGCTGAGATACACAGGCATCAGTCGTCATAGTGACAAAGATAGACAAGAGATAGACAGATAGGCTGCAGCTTGTGGGACTCTGTGATCAGCAAGTTCCATTTTTACCATATTCCCTACATAATGCACTGCGTATAAGGGCTCTATCCAAAAGTTGTGAACTACTACAGTATAGGAAATAGGGTGTAAGCATACTAGAGACCAGAGTGAGAATCCATATGCTCTGCTCTGCTCTCACAGATAGGTCTATCTTAGCATCAGGGTTCTGAGGCTTGAGGGAGGAAGATGGCTGGAGTGGTGGTTGGCTCAGTGGCTAGATTAGCACCAGGTTCAAGGCTTGATGCTGGCTGCTACTGCTGAGAGAGAGAGAGAGAGGTACAGTGCATTTGGAAAGTATTCAGACCCATTGACTTTTTCCACATTTTGTTATGTTACAGCCATATTCTATAATTTATTAAAAAAAATTCTTCCCCTCATCAATCTTCACACAATACACCATAATGACAAAGGAAAAGCAGGTTATTATTTTTTTTGTTGCAAAAAACAAACAACCCCACCAGAAATATCACATTTACATAAGTATTCAGACCTTTTACTCAGTACTTTGTTGAAGCACCTTTGGTAGCGATTACACCCTCTAGTCATTTTGGGTATGATGCTACATGCTTGGCACACCTGTATTTGGGGAGTTTCTCCCATTCTTCTCTGCAAAATTCTCTCAAGCTCTGTCAGGTTGGATGGGGACTGTCGCTGCACAGCTATTTTCAGAGATGTTCGATCAGGTTCAAGCCTGGGCCCTGGCTGGGCCACTCAAGGAAATTCAGAGACTTGTCCCGAAAGACACTCCTGCGTTGTCTTGGCTGTGTGATTAGGGTCATTGTCCTGTTGGAAGGTGAACCTTCGCCCCAGTTTGAGGTCCTGAGTGCTCTGGAGCAGGTTTTCATCAACGATCTCTCTGTACTTTGCTCCATTCATCTTTCCCTTTATCCTGACTAGTCTCCCAGTCCTTGCCGTTGAAAAACATCCCCACAGCATGATGCTGCCACCCCCATGCTTCACCGTAGTAATGGTGCCATGTTTCCTACAGACGTGACGCTTGGCATTCAGGCCAAAGACTTCAATCTTGGTTTTATCAGACAAGGGAATCTTGTTTTTAATGTTCTGAGCGTCCTTTAGGTGCATTTTGGTAAGCTCCAAGCGGGCTGTCATGTGCCTTTTACTGAGGAGTGGCTCCCGTCTGGCCACTCTACCATAAAAGCCAGATTGGTGGAGGGCTGCAGAGATGGTTGTCCTTCTGGAAGATTCTCCCATCTTCACAGAGGAACTCTGGAGCTCTGTTAGAGTGACCATCGGGTTCTTGGTCACCTCCCTGACCAAGGCCCTTCTCCCCCTATTTCTCAGTTTTGCCGGGCGGCCATCTCTAGGAAGAGTCTTGGTGGTTCCAAACCTCTTCCATTTAAGAATGATGGAGGCCACTGTGTTCTTGGGGACCTGCAGACATGTTTTGGTTCCCTTCCCCAGATCTGTGCCTCGACACAAGCTCCTGTCTCGGGGCTCTAAGGACAATTCCTTCGACCTCATGGCTTGGTTTTTGTTCTGACATGCACTGTCAACTGTGGGACTTTATATAGACAGGTGTGTGAGCCTCCAAATCATGTCCAGTCAATTGAATTTACCACAGGTGGACTCCAATCAAGTTGTAGAAACATCTCAAGGATGATCATTGGAAACAGGATGAACCTAAGCTCAAGTCTTATATCAAATGGTCTGAATACTTATGTACACAAGGTATTTCTGTTTTTATTTTGAATAAACTAGCAAACATTTCTAAAAACCTGTTTTCCCTTTGTTATGATGGGGTGTTGTGTGTAGATTGATGAGGAAATGTTTATATTTAATCATTTTTAGAATAAGGCTGTCACGTAACAAAATGTGGAAAAGGGGAAGGGGTCTGAATACCTTCCGAATGCACTGAGAGATGGAGACAGAGGTGGAGAGGCTCCCATAGGCACAACAACAAGGGTTTTAAAGCAACAAGAGGTTAAATTGTAATTTGTAGTTGGTCACAGAATAGCAGTGCTCGGGTAGGGTACATATGATGTCATCATGTCAGGAATGCACACCACACACATCACAAACAAAAATACCTATAGTGCTGCTACACCTAGAAACGGACATTCTCCTCGAGGAAAGCGATGCACACAGAGGCATCGTGGAGCGAACAGGGAGCACAACAAGAGATAGACAACAGAAGACAGTCTCGAATGTGACAGGGACATCTGGGCTCTTTCATGCTCACACAGCGACACTGATTCTCTCAAAAGGACCGAGTGTGTGTGTGTGTGTGTGTGTGTGTGTGTGTGTGTGTGCATGCATCAGCTTTATTATGGCCAGGAATAGTAACGTTTCAGTAAAGCCCAGCATGGGGGCTTTTCAGACCTATGTACATCCATCTCCTCCACTGCCTGAGGTCCCAAACTCTGTCTCTTCCGGCTGATGGGACTGTCATGAAAAGAGGGTGGCTGAGTGGCATTCAAAGTGGTGTGTGCATTTGTGTGTGTGTATGAGAGGGGCATCTCTAAGTTGTGTGTGTGTTGCGTGAACTCGAAGCCCATCCCAAAGGGGCATTTCTTCTTTGAAAAGCTTCTCTTTCAGCTGTGAACCAGATGTCTGATTTCATCCTGTTATTTTTCTTCAGTAGAGAGAGACATTTTAAACACTGCATGTATGGATGTGGTGTACTTACAGTACTACCATGTATGGATGTGGTGTACTTACAGTACTACCATGTGTTGACGTGACGTTGATTGTCAATGTCATAAGGCCTTTATGATGTATGTACTTAATTTAGGGTGGCTGGTAGCCTATCAGTTAGAACGTTGGGCCATTAACCGAGAGGTCGCTACTTTGGATCCCAGAGTCGACCAGGTGAAAAATCTGCTGATGTGCCCTTGAGCAAGGCACTTAACCCCTTGTCTCAGGGGGAGTAGGATATGCAAAAAATGTTTAAATAATGAAGCAGGACAAAATATATAAGCACCTACCAAATTATTATTTTGTTCTAACTACATATTTATTCACACATAATTATTGCACACTCACGCCTGCAAACACACACATATACACACTCATGACACATCTAACCCACATTTGCCCCTACCAAGTAGAAAGTTATCACCACATCAAGCCTTGCTAGCTCACATGAATTAGAATCAACACTTACTGTGTGGGTGTGTGTGTCTGTGTGTGTCTGTGTGTGTGTGGCTGTATGTGTGGCTGTATGTGTGGCTATATGCGTGGCTGTATGTGTGTGTGTGTGGCTGTATGTGTGTGTGTGTGTGTGTGGCTGTATGTGTGGCTATAAGCGTGGCTGTATGTGTGGCTGAATGTGTGTGTGTGGCTGTATGTGTGTGTGTGTGGCTGTGTATGTGGCTGCATGTGTGGCTGTATATGTGGCTGTATATGTGGCTGTATGTGTGGATGTATATGTGGCTGTATGTGTGGCTGTATATGTGGCTGTATGTGTGGCTGTATGTGTGGCTATATGCATGGCTGTATGTGTGTGTGTGTGTGTGTGGCTGTATGTGTGTGTGTGTGGCTGTGTATGTGGCTGCTTGTGTGGCTGTATATGTGGCTGTATATGTGGCTGTATGTGTGGCTGTATATGTGGCTGTATGTGTGGCTGTATATGTGGCTGTATGTGTGGCTGTATGTGTGGCTGTATATGTGGCTGTATGTGTGGCTGTATGTGTGGCTGTATGTGTGGCTGTATGTGTGGCTGTATGTGTGGCTGTATGTGTGGCTGTATACAGTGCCTTGCGAAAGTATTCGGCCCCCTTGAACTTCGCGACCTTTTACCACATTTCAGGCTTCAAACATAAAGATATAAAACTGTATTTTTTTGTGAAGAATCAACAACAAGTGGGACACAATCATGAAGTAGAACGACATTTATTGGATATTTCAAACTGTTTTAACAAATCAAAAACTGAAAAATTGGGCGTGCAAAATTATTCAGCCCCTTTACTTTCAGTGCAGCAAACTCTCTCCAGAAGTTCAGTGAGGATCTCTGAATGATCCAATGTTGACCTAAATGACTAATGATGATAAATACAATCCACCTGTGTGTAATCAAGTCTCCGTATAAATGCACCTGCACTGTGATAGTCTCAGAGGTCCGTTAAAAGCGCAGAGAGCATCATGAAGAACAAGGAACACACCAGGCAGGTCCGAGATACTGTTGTGAAGAAGTTTAAAGCCGGATTTGGATACAAAACGATTTCCCAAGCTTTAAACATCCCAAGGAGCACTGTGCAAGCGATAATATTGAAATGGAAGGAGTATCAGACCACTGCAAATCTACCAAGACCTGGCCGTCTCTCTAAACTTTCAGCTCATACAAGGAGAAGACTGATCAGAGATGCAGCCAAGAGGCCCATGATCACTCTGGATGAACTGCAGAGATCTACAGCTGAGGTGGGAGACTCTGTCCATAGGACAACAATCAGTCGTATATTGCACAAATCTGGCCTTTATGGAAGAGTGGCAAGAAGAAAGCCATTTCTTAAAGATATCCATAAAAAGTGTTGTTTAAAGTTTGCCACAAGCCACCTGGGAGACACACCAAACATGTGGAAGAAGGTGCTCTGGTCAGATGAAACCAAAATTGAACTTTTTGGCAACAATGCAAAACGTTATGTTTGGCGTAAAAGCAACACAGCTGAACACACCATCCCCACTGTCAAACATGGTGGTGGCAGCATCATGGTTTGGGCCTGCTTTTCTTCAGCAGGGACAGGGAAGATGGTTAAAATTGATGGGAAGATGGATGGAGCCAAATACAGGACCATTCTGGAAGAAAACCTGATGGAGTCTGCAAAAGACCTGAGACTGGGACGGAGATTTGTCTTCCAACAAGACAATGATCCAAAACATAAAGCAAAATCTACAATGGAATGGTTCAAAAATAAACATATTAGAATGGCCAAGTCAAAGTCCAGACCTGAATCCAATCGAGAATCTGTGGAAAGAACTGAAAACTGCTGTTCACAAATGCTCTCCATCCAACCTCACTGAGCTCGAGCTGTTTTGCAAGAAGGAATGGGAAAAAATGTCAGTCTCTCGATGTGCAAAACTGATAGACATACCCCAAGCGACTTACAGCTGTAATCGCAGCAAAAGGTGGCGCTACAAAGTATTAACTTAAGGGGGCTGAATAATTTTGCACGCCCAATTTTTCAGTTTTTGATTTGTTAAAAAAGTTTGAAATATCCAATAAATGTCGTTCCACTTCATGATTGTGTCCCACTTGTTGTTGATTCTTCACAAAAAAATACAGTTTTATATCTTTATGTTTGAAGCCTGAAATGTGGCAAAAGGTCGCAAAGTTCAAGGGGGCCGAATACTTTCGCAAGGCACTGTATGTGGCTGTATGTGTGGCTGTATGTGTGGCTGTATGTGTGGCTGTATGTGTGGCTGTATATGTGGCTGTATGTGTGGCTGTATGTGTGGCTGTATATGTGGCTGTATGTGTGGCTGTATGTGTGGCTGTATGTGTGTCTGTATGCATTGCTGTATGTGTGTGTGTGTGTGTGTGACTGTATGTGTGTATGTGTGGCTGTATGTGTGTATGTGTGGCTGTATGTGTGGCTGTATGTGTGGCTGTATGTGTGGCTGTATGTGTGGCTGTATATGTGGCTGTATATGTGGCTGTATATGTGACTGTATGTGTGGCTGTATATGTGGCTGCATGTGTGTGTGTGTGTGTGTGTGTTACACTAAACACAGCTCCCTTTTTAAAATCACTGAATGAATTCACAATGGACCTAATGGCGCAATATCATATTTTTTGTTGGCTGATGTATAGCCACAATTCTCTGGCTTTGACCCAATTTCATGCTCAGATTTATTCAATTACCCAGAAATACATGAGAACCAACGTGATAAGGAAACAATCAAGAAATCTTAATCTAAACATCTCCATCCAGTGAGCTACATCTGCTTCTATCCAGTGAGCTAAATCTGCTTCCATCCAGTGAGCTACATCTGCTTCCATCCAGTGAGCTACATCTGCTTCCATCCAGTGAGCTACATCTGCTTCCATCCAGTGAGCTACATCTGCTTCCATCCAGTGAGCTACATCTGCTTCCATCCAGTGAGCTATATCTGCTTCCATCCAGTGAGCTAAATCTGCTTCCATCCAGTGATCTAAATCTGCTTCCATCCAGTGAGCTACATCTGCTTCCATCCAGTGAGCTACATCTGCTTCCATCCAGTGAGCTACATCTCCTTCCATCCAGTGAGCTACATCTCCTTCCATCCAGTGAGCTACATCTCCTTCCATCCAGTGAGCTACATCTGCTTCCATCCAGTGAGCTACATCTCCTTCCATCCAGTGAGCTACATCTGCTTCCATCCAGTGAGCTACATCTCCTTCCATCCAGTGAGCTACATCTGCTTCCATCCAGTGAGCTACATCTCCTTCCATCCAGTGAGCTACATCTCCTTCCATCCAGTGAGCTACATCTCCTTCCATCCAGTGAGCTACATCTGCTTCCATCCAGTGAGCTACATCTCCTTCCATCCAGTGAGCTACATCTGCTTCCATCCAGTGAGCTACATCTCCTTCCATCCAGTGAGCTACATCTCCTTCCATCCAGTGAGCTACATCTCCTTCCATCCAGTGAGCTACATCTCCTTCCATCCAGTGAGCTACATCTCCTTCCATCCAGTGAGCTACATCTCCTTCCATCCAGTGAGCTACATCTCCTTCCATCCAGTGAGCTAAATCTGCTTTTGGATCAAAATTCTAAATCCATTTAACCTTAATGTTGTGGTGACATTTGGGCAGGTTAGAGTACTGAATGGGGACGTTAGAGTACTGAATGGGGACGTTACATGGGCAGGTTAGAGTACTGAATGGGGACGTTACATGGGCAGGTTAGAGTACTGAATGGGGACGTTACATGGGCAGGTTAGAGTACTGAATGGGGACGTTACATGGGCAGGTTAGAGTACTGAATGGGGACGTTACATGGGCAGGTTAGAGTACTGAATGGGGACGTTACATGGGCAGGTTAGAGTACTGAATGGGGACGTTACATGGGCAGGTTAGAGTACTGAATGGGGACGTTACATGGGCAGGTTAGAGTACTGAATGGGGACGTTACATGGGCAGGTTAGAGTACTGAATGGGGACGTTACATGGGCAGGTTAGAGTACTGAATGGGGACGTTACATGGGCAGGTTAGAGTACTGAATGGGCACGTTAGAGTACTGAATGGGGACGTTAGAGTACTGAATGGGGACGTTAGAGTACTGAATGGGGACGTTACATGGGCACATTAGAGTACTGAATGGGGACGTTAGAGTACTGAATGGGGACGTTACATGGGCAGGTTAGAGTACTGAATGGGGACGCCTGGGTTTTGGAGGAGAGGGAAGAGGGTGAGGGGGGCTGCTGAGAAGTAATCAAAAGATACTCTTCCTGGCAGGTTTATGCTGAGTAAACATGGAGGGAGCAACACCCCCTCCCCTCCCCTCCCCTCTGCTTTCTGTTATTTCTGGAGACTGCTGCCTGCCCAGCATTAATGAAGCTGCATATAATATGAATTTAATTCAGTGTGTTTACTAGTTCATTAGGTTTTAGGATAGCAGTTGATTTGATCTCCGGTGGTGGTGGTGAGAGAGGAAGGAAGGAAGCAGACTTTGAAGATGATGATGATTTTTTTACCATGCAGGCAAGCTCCTCTTTTATCCCCCCCCCTGCTTTATGGGGAAGTTCTCTGCACAGTTTGTCAGTAAAAAAAAAAAGAATCTTCTTGTCACCTACTGTACACTCAACTTACTTCCACTAGACCACTCCACTGTTCTATGAGGCTATAGCGGGACTAGATTTCAAGGGCATTTTGGAATTCGAAGATAACTGTTGTCAAAGATGAAACGATTTCCAAACTCCAGCCTCTCTCTTCCAGGGCTTTTAAGAGCAGATGTATCAGAGGCCCTGTCCCAAACAATTACCATTAACATGTCTTGTACAGGTCATTGCCATGTACTCTGTAGTGTGGGACACAGGAAGGCCTTTGGAAAGGCAGGGAGGATTCACTGATTCAGGCAGTGGACTGCTGGCCTGTTCCCAGATCAGTTTATGCTGTTTTGCCAACTACTATAGTCATTGTCATAGGATATGGCAAGACAGCACAAACAGTGCTGGGAACAGGCTTATGGACTGCTGGACACAGGAGTCAATGTGGACTGGAGGTCCCTCACCTTTATTAGATTATAGCACTTGGATCTCATGAGGAACCCAAGTCATTGCTGCAGTAGATGTAGGCCCACAGACAAGGACTTGACAAATACATGTCTCTTCCAAACCCCAGCCTCTGCCATATCAGTGTATTTGTTTGCTTTCTGGCACCGGGCGAAATATGTACTCAGCTGAGGTTGTTCGATGTTTCCACAAGTGATATCCATCTGTAGCATGTGGGAGCTACCATCTCTCAGACAGACAGAGAGTGAGTGTGAGGGTCGGGATGGGCCTTATGCATGCATGGCTGCCTGCCCTGGGGCCATACAGCAGGGGCCATCTTGGTGGCCTTACAGGAGAAACATCCACAGCAGCCCAGCTGCCCACCACTGGAGCTGTGACAGGGCTGGAACTACACACAGAATAACATGTAAAACTCACATATAATATGCCACACTTACATTCAGAAGTGATTTATAGAATATCTGTGGATGGAACTCCCCACCTTCCCTCCCCTCTCCTGAATGGCAGCCCCACCCCATCCACCCCCCCCCCCCCCCTCCTACACCCTGTGTGCGTAGTGCACTATATAGGGAGTTTAGTGCCATTTGGGACACACACTTAACCTTACTTTCATTGGCTTCCAGCACTATACATCTACCTCTGTATTTGTGACATGCAATATACAGGCAGACCATGGTAACGCCTACAATGTGACAGGAATAAACATGGTCAAGAGATACTTGACCATGCCTTGTTGATAAAAGAGTCTCTAAAACCTGAAAAGAAGTGTGGTCTAAACTGGCAAGTGGAGGACCGGACAATACACTGTCCTCCAATACACCTTTGGAAAAGCATGGAACACACACACACAACCCAGTCACTCTTACTAGAATACATTTTTTATAATTGATGGCTGTTAAAAATAGATCCTGTAGTGGTTATCTTGAACTGTGCCCGAGGCAGAGGGCAGAGGCAATATCCAATGCTTACCGGTGTGGAACAAGGCTACATTTAAATTGAAAAAGCTGAAATGAAATGGACTCCTTCATGTTTTCCTCATATGTTTTTGCTTTGTTGCAAAATTGCTGTGTATTTTTTCTCAATATGAGTTGACAGTTACTACTCACACAGTCTCCTTCAGAATATGGGCACCTACATGAGTGTGGTTTGCTTACTAAAGGTCTTTGCCATACTGAAGAGCTTATGTTCTAGAAGGTTCTAGAAGGCTCATATATCTGATCTCATACGGTTCGAGAGAGCTCATCAGATCAGATCACATACCGTTCGAGGTTCTAGAGGGCTCATCAGATTACAAGTTTCTAGAAGGTTCCTGTCCCACAGCCAGAGAGATAGGGTTTGTAACATACTGTAGTGTATCTCATGGTAATGAGGTAAGTGTAAGGCAGCTTGGAGGTAACCGGCCTTGTACTTTATCCTGACAAACCAAACCAATCGGGACCAATCAGGACAAACATTTCCTTATTTTAGTTCATGATTTTCCAAAATTGGAAAAATCCATTGAAGCATTAGTGTGTTTTATTCTCTACTGACTACACAGCACTAGATAGTCACCAAGCACCTTGTAGGGCTGCTTCTCATTCTAACTGGTTCTCCTGGTTCTCTTACTAGTTGATTCTCCTGTTTTTCATACCACCTGATTCTCCTGGTTCTAATACTAGTTGATTTCCTGGTTCTCAAACTAGTTGATTCTCCTGGTTAACATACTACCTGATTATCCTGGTTCTAATACTAGTTGATTCTCCTGGTTCTCATACTACCTGATTCCCCTGGTTTTAATACTAGTTGATTCTCCTGGTTCTCATACTACCTGATTCTCCTTGTTTTAATACTAGTTGATTCTCCTGGTTCTCATACTACCTGGTTCTCCTGGTTCTAATACTAGTTGATTCTCCTGGTTATCATACTACCTGATTCTCCTGGTTCTCAAACTAGTTGATTCTCCTGGTTCTCTTACTAGTTGATTCTCCTGGTTTTCATACCACCTGATTCTCCTGGTTCTAATACCAGTTGATTTCCTGGTTCTCAAACTAGTTGATTCTCCTGGTTCTCATACTACCTGATTCTCCTGGTTCTCAAACGAGTTGATTCTCCTGGTTCTCACACTAGTTGATTCTCCTGGTTCTCAAACTACCTGATTCTCCTGGTTCTCAAACTAGTTGATTCTCCTGGTTCTCATACTACCTGATTCTCCTGGTTCTCAAACTAGTTGATTCTCCTGGTTCTCATACTACCTGATTATCCTGGTTCTCAAACTAGTTGATTCTCCTGGTTCTCACACTAGTTGATTCTCCTGGTTTTCATACTACCTCATTCTCCTGGTTCTCATACTACCTGATTCTCCTGGTTCTCAAACTAGTTGATTCTCCTGGTTCTCATACTACCTGATTCTCCTGGTTCTCAAACTAGTTGATTCTCCTGGTTCTCATACTACCTGATTCTCCTGGTTCTCAAACTAGTTGATTCTCCTGGTTCTCATACTACCTGATTCTCCTGGTTCTAATACTACCTGATTCTCCTGGTTCTCTTACTAGTTGATTCTCCTGGTTTTCATACCACTTGATTCTCCTGGTTCTAATACTAGTTGATTTCCTGGTTCTCAAACTAGTTGATTCTCCTGGTTCTCATACTACCTGATTCTCCTGGTTCTCATACTACCTGATTCTCCTGGTTCTCAAACTAGTTGATTCTCCTGGTTCTCATACTACCTGATTCTCCTGGTTCTCATACTACCTGATTCTCCTGGTTCTCAAACTAGTTGATTCTCCTGGTTCTCACACTAGTTGATTCTCCTGGTTCTCATACTACCTGATTCTCCTGGTTCTCAAACTAGTTGATTCTCCTGGTTCTCATACTACCTGATTCTCCTGGTTCTCATACTACCTGATTCTCCTGGTTCTCATACTACCTGATTCTCCTGGTTCTCAAACTAGTTGATTCTCCTGGTTCTCACACTAGTTGATTCTCCTGGTTCTCATACTACCTGATTCTCCTGGTTCTCAAACTAGTTGATTCTCCTGATTCTCATACTACCTGATTCTCCTGGTTCTAATACTAGTTGATTTCCTGGTTCTAATACTAGTTGATTTCCTGGTTCTCAAACTAGTTGATTCTCCTGGTTCTTATACTAGCTGTTTCTGGTTCTCTTACCAATTGATTTGGCTGGTTCTCATACTAGCTTGTTCTCCTGGTACTCATACCAATTTATTCTCCTGATTTTCATACTAGCTGGCTCTCCTGGTTCTAATCCTAGTTGCTTCTCCTGGTTCTCATACTAGCTGATTCTCCTGGTTCTCTTTCAAATTGATTCGACTGGTTCTCATACTAGCTGGTTCTCTTGGTTCTTATACCAATTGATTCTCCTGGTTTTCATACTGGTTGATTCTCCTGGTTCTCTTACCAATTGATTCAGCTGGTTCTCATACTAGCTGGTTCTCCTGGTTCTAATACTAGTTGATTTTCCTGGTTCTCATACTACCTGATTCTCTTGGTTCTCAAACTACCTGATTCTCCTTGTTCTCAAACTACCTGATTCTCCTGGTTCTCATACTACCTGATTCTCCTGATTCTCATACTACCTGATTCTCCTGGTTCTCATACTACCTGATTCTCCTGGTTCTAATACTAGTTAATTTCCTGGTTCTAATACTAGTTGATTTCCTGGTTCTCAAACTAGTTGATTCTCCTGGTTTTCATACTAGCTGATTCTCCTGGTTCTCAAACTAGTTGAATCTCCTGGTTCTCATACTACCTGATTCTCCTGGTTCTAATACTAGTTACTTTCCTGGTTCTAATACTAGTTGATTTCCTGGTTCTCATACTAGCAGGTTCTCTTGGTTCTTATACCAATTTATTCTCCTGAATTTCATACTAGCTGGCTCTCCTGGTTCTAATCCTAGTTGATTCACCTGGTTCTCATACTAGCGGATTCTCCTGGTTCTCTTTCAAATTGATTCGACTGGTTCTCATACTAGCTGGTTCTCTTGGTTCTTATACCAATTGATTCTCCTGGTTTTCATACTAGTTGATTCTCCTGGTTCTAATACTAGTTGATTTTCCTGGTTCTCATACTACCTGATTCTCCTGGTTCTCAAACTAGTTGATTCTCCTGGTTCTCAAACTACCTGATTCTCCTGGTTCTCATACTACCTGATTTTCCTGGTTCTCAAACTAGTTGATTCTCCTGGTTCTCATACTACCTGATTCTCCTGGTTCTCAAACTAGTTGATTCTCCTGGTTCTCATACTAGTTGATTTCCTGGTTCTCATACTAGCAGGTTCTCTTGGTTCTTATACCAATTTATTCGCCTGAATTTCATACTAGCTGGCTCTCCTGGTTCTAATCCTAGTTGATTCACCTGGTTCTCATACTAGCTGGTTCTCTTGGTTCTTATACCAATTGATTCTCCTGGTTTTCATACTAGTTGATTCTCCTGGTTCTCTTACCAATTGATTCAGCTGGTTCTCATACTAGCTGGTTCTCCTGGTTCTAATACTAGTTGATTTTCCTGGTTCTCATACTACCTGATTCTCCTGATTCTCAAACTAGTTGATTCTCCTGGTTCTCAAACTAGTTGATTCTCCTGGTTCTCATACTACCTGATTCTCCTGGTTCTAATACTAGTTAATTTCCTGGTTCTAATACTAGTTGATTTCCTGGTTCTCAAAGTAGTTGATTCACCTGATTCTCATACTACCTGATTCTCCTGGTTCTCATACTACCTGATTCTCCTGGTTCTCAAACTAGTTGATTCTCCTGGTTCTCATACTACCTGATTCTCCTTGTTTTAATACTAGTTAATTTCCTGGTTCTAATACTAGTTGATTTCCTGGTTCTCAAACTAGTTGATTCACCTGATTCTCATACTGCCTGATTCTCCTGGTTCTCATACTACCTGATTCTCCTGGTTCTCAAACTAGTTGATTCTCCTGGTTCTCATACTACCTGATTCTCCTGGTTCTAATACTAGTTAATTTCCTGGTTCTAATACTAGTTGATTTTTCTGGTTCTCATACTAGCAGGTTCTCTTGGTTCTTATACCAATTGATTCTCCTGGTTTTCATACTAGTTGATTCTCCTGGTTCTCATAGTTGTTGGTTCTCCTGGACTGCCTGTTCTCCACTGGAATATGGACTAGATTCAGTGGTGACATTTTATTCATTTCTTTTCAGTCGTGGTATTCTGAGTGTGCTCTCCAACGGGCACTAGAGGACCTGGTAATAAAGAAACGGATGATTTATTTATGGAACCTTCAAGCTGTATGTTAACTGTGCGTTGCTAAACAGGGTGTGAATGCTGTGTTGTGTGTGTGTGTGGCTGTTGCCTGGGTGCTTTGTTGGAAGCCAGGGACCTTGGTACTTGCTGAGCTGCCATTGGTGAGTGAATAAGAAGATGAGCCACATGACCTTGTGGAAGCTTCCCATTGGTTTGATGGACAGGCTTGCTGTGGAAGTAGACCGGATTGGCTAATACCTCAGGATTCGTAACCTGGTTACTGTACTGTACTGTATTTAGTACCTCTATTGAAATGCATGTTGTGAAAGAGGCTAGTGAGAGAGAATGTATGTGTGGGAAGCTGGCAGCCCATCCTTGAACCTGCTGCTTGTTTTGAACGGTCATCATCATCGTTTATCAATGATGATTAAAAGATGAATAATGGCATACCATTCACCCGTATAGAAAGCTGTTCTCCCCCTCCTCTATCGGGACGTCAGTGGAGTGGGTGGGACATAGACAGAGGTTGGCTGTTTGTCCTGTTGTGCTGCCTGGCTGCAGTCTTGTCTGATATTGAGACCCACAGGGGTTAGTAGTAGGGGTAGGTGTTGCATGTGTGCAATGCAGCCCCTGTGAAATGAAGCCCCATAACCTATACCCCAGCCCTAGCCCTATACTCAAGCCCCAACCCCAACTCCAGTCTTATTCCCCAGCCCCAGCCACAGCCCCAGCCCTGTACCCCACCCCTATACTCCAGCCTCAGCCCCAGCGCTACATTCTAGCTTCAGCCCCATCCCTAAATCCTAGCTTCAGCCCTTACCTCCAGCCTCAGCTCCAGCTCCACCCTCTCTGCCGTACCCCACCTCCATCCTCAGGCCCATCCCTACGTCCAGCCCTTCTCTCTCCCCAGCTACCCCAAGCCTCTCCCCCATCCTCTCTCTTTCCATCCCCATCCCCGAGATGTTATTTTGGGCAGCAGGGATTATTAAACCATCCTCTGACTCACCACTGCTTTTTCACTACCTCCTCACTTTCTATGGAGCTAGACAGCTGCCCCGTGTTCCCTTTGATTTCAAATGCAGCTTGCTCACTGGAATGAAAAATGCATACTTAGCAGAACCAGAAAGAAATGTGTGTGTGTGTGTGTGTGTGTGTGTGTGTGTGTGTGTGTGTGTGTGTGTGTGTGTGTGTGTGTGTGTGTGTGTGTGTGTGTGTGTGTGTGTGTGAAACAGAAGGAGAAAGAGTGCGAGAGAGAGAGAATCCGACATAGATTCAGAGAGAATCAAAGAGTGCGAGAGAGAAGTTGGTGGGGAGGCAGGGGGTCTGCCTGCATGAAAATACATGTTCTACCATTGGAAGAAAACAATACTGGAGTTACAATGAAAATGTGCTGTTATGAATAGCTTGACAAGTCACAATATGCTCTGTACAGAGCCTGGTGTATGGAGATCAACAATGGTTGACAAGTATTCAACATGCAGTAGACTAGGAAGTTAGAACTTGGAAAATAGAACTCAAATGATTAACTCATTATAAAAGAGAAGAGTTGACCTTAGCACTGAACAAACAGAGGCTTGCTATGTGTACTGCATTGTACTGTACTGAACTGTAGTGGAGAGGGTAGCACAGTAGTGGAGAGGGTAGCAAGTTTTAAGTTCCTCGGCATACACATCACAGACAAACTGAATTGGTCCACTCACACAGACAGCATCGTGAAGAAGGCGCAGCAGCGCCTCTTCAACCTCAGGAGGCTGAAGAAATTTGGCTTGTCACCAAAAGCACTCACAAACTTCTACAGATGCACAATCGAGAGCATCCTGGCGGGCTGTATCACCGCCTGGTATGGCAACTGCACCGCCCTCAACCGTAAGGCTCTCCAGAGGGTAGTGAGGTCTGCACAACGCATCACCGGGGGCAAACTACCTGCCCTCCAGGACACCTACACCACCCGATGTCACAGGAAGGCCATAAAGATCATCAAGGACATCAACCACCCGAGCCACTGCCTGTTCACCCCGCTATCATCCAGAAGGCGAGGTCAGTACAGGTGCATCAAAGCTGGGACCGAGAGACTGAAAAACAGCTACTATCTCAAGGCCATCAGACTGTTAAACAGCCACCACTAACACTGAGTGGCTGATGCCAACACACTGACACTGACTCAACTCCAGCCACTTTAATAATGGGAATTGATGGGAAATGATGTAAATATATCACTAGCCACTTTAAACAATGCTACCTTATATAAATGTTACTTACCCTACATTATTCATCTCATATGCATACGTATATACTGTACTCTATATCATCGACGGTATCCTTATGTAATACATGTATCACTAGCCACTTTATACTATACTATGCCACTGTTTACATACTCATCTCATTTGTACATACTGTACCATCTACTGTATCTTGCCTATGCTGCTCTGTACCATCACTCATTCATATATCCTTATGTACATATTCTTTATCCCCTTACACTGTGTACAAGACAGTAGTTTTGGAATTGTTAGTTAGATTACTTGTTATTACTGCATTATCGGAACTAGAAGCACAAGCATTTCGCTACACTCGCATTAACATCTGCTAACCATGTGTATGTGACAAATAAAATTTGATTTGATTTGATTTGAACTGTACTGTACTGCACTGTACTGCATTGTACTGAATTGTACTGCACTGTACTGAATTGTCCTGCACTACACTGAACTGTACTGCACTGTACTGTACTGCATTCTACTGTACTGCACTGTACTGTACTACACTGTACTGTACTGCACTGTACTGTACTGCACTGTACTGCATTGTACTGTACTGCACTGTACTGCACAGTACTTTACTGCACTGTACTGCACTGTACTGTACTCTACTGCACTGCACTGTACTGCATTCTACTGTACTGCACTGCACTGCACTGTACTGCATTGTACTGTACTGCACTGTACTGCATTGTACTGTACTGCACTGTACTGCACTGCACTGTACTGAATTGTACTGCACTGTACTGAATTGTCCTGCACTACACTGTACTGCACTGTACTGTATTTATTTATCTTCAATGCCTGTAGAGAGTAAACCTAAATGTGTTTACAGGATATTCAACTGCCATAGGCTGCTATTGGGTTGGGTTGCTGTTGGGTGTTGGCCTGTTTTGGTTTGAAGGATTAGTTGATTCACATGTGGTGAAGTCTGGTCACAGATGAGCAGCAAACACATGTATTTATTCAACTTGCCAAAAATGTTTATTGGGTGTGTCTCTGGTGTTGA
>NC_048567.1:19549876-19552376 GCF_013265735.2 Oncorhynchus mykiss | reverse complement strand
AATTTTGTCCAAAATAATACTGCCATATGTTTTTTCCCCATCACAAGTAACCAGGCCAGCCCAGTTCAGCTCCTCTTGGCTGGCCTCAGCAGAGAGAAAAGAGTATTGGTGAGATGTTCTCTAGTACAGTTGACATTATTATTATCCCTGCACTAATAGCAGTATGAACATAGAATTATGTCTGCTCTGGCCTCCCGGGTGGCGCAGTGGTTAAGGGCGCTGTACTGCAGCGCCAGCTGTGCCATCAGAGTCCCTGGGTTCGCGCCCAGGCTTTTTCGTAACCCCTCGTGACCGGGAGGTCCGTGGGGCGACGCACAATTGGCCTAGCGTCGCCCGGGTTAGGGAGGGCTTGGTCGGTAGGGGTGTCCTTGTCTCATCGCGCACCAGCGACTCCTGTGGCGGGCTGGGCGCAGTGTGCGCTAACCAAGGTGGCCAGGTGCACGGTGTTTCCTCCGGCGCATTGGACCGGGAGGTCCGTGGGGCGACGCACAATTGGCCTAGCGTCGCCCGGGTTAGGGAGGGCTTGGTCGGTAGGGGTGTCCTTGTCTCATCGCGCACCAGCGACTCCTGTGGCGGGCTGGGCGCAGTGTGCGCTAACCAAGGTGGCCAGGTGCACGGTGTTTCCTCCGGCGCACAGCTGGCTTCCGGGTTGGATGCACGCTGTGTTAAGAAGCAGTGTGGCTTGGTTGGGTTGTGTATCGGAGGACGCATGACTTTCAACCTTCGTCTCTCCCGAGCCCGTTGTAGCGATGAGACAAGATAGTAGCTACTACAACAATTGGATACCACGAAATTGGGGAGAAAAAGGGGGTAAAATTAAAATAAATGTAAAAAAAATAAAAAATAATTATGTCTGGTCTGACATAACGTAGGGGGTTTAAACCTCCAAACCCCTCATAGTTATTGAGTGTGTGTGTGCGTGTCTCTTTGTGAGCATGCCGGTGGTGGTGCGTGTTGGTGGTGGTGCGTGTTGGTGTTGGTGTTGGTGCGTGTTGGTGTTGGTGCGTGTTGGTGTTGGTGTTGGTGCGTGTTGGTGTTGGTGTTGGTGCGTGTTGGTGTTGGTGCGTATGTGTCTGTGTGCCTGATGTATGTGATTGTGAGTGTGAAACCAGCAGTAACCATGAAGGGTACATCAGTCACTGAAAGCTTTCTCATTGACTTTCCCTTATTGATCTTTCCTGTTGTGGCATTCCTTTGGTTTTTAATGGAATATCAGCATAGCCCCAGGTAACAGTGAAAACGGTATGCCTTCTCAAATTCTAATTGAAGGACACCTTATGAATCTTTGGTGAAACTAAACTATAGCGCCCTTGTTATGCTATTTCCTTGTTGCAAAGATCAATGCTTTATTGCTATTGTCCACTTCAGGGCAGATCAGGATAGTTTGTAGCATTGTGAACATGTGAAAAGACATTACAAAAACAAACACAGGACAGAGATGGTAACATACAATATGTTGATCATGTTAACAGAGCAGCATGTACAGCACTCCCATCTTTGACGTTGTACTCCCAGCTTTGATGTTGTACTCCCATCTTTGACATTGTACTCCCATCTTTGACGTTTAAAACAGTTCTACAGTTCTACACAGTATCGTATGAGTGGTTTCTGGGTTGATCAGGTCGGGAGAATGATGAGAGAGAGAGATGGGAGCATATAGCTCTGCGAACAGCACACTCACACACATCTCCTCTCTCCTCTCCCCTCCTCTCACTGTAAATCAGTCAGAGGCTATGTTTTGCAGATGCTCCCAATAATGTATGTTTGATCATCTCGTTTTTATGACAACCTGCATCAAATGTTAATGATTTGTCATCCTTCTGGATCCCCAGAAAACACTTAATCATCCCCACACACACACACACACACACACACACACACACACACACACACACACACACACACACACACACACACACACACACACACACACACACACACACAACCTATATACCAGGCACATGTATCACCATGTTAAAGAGCACCACATTTAAATCAAATAAACTTTTATTGGTCTCATACACATATATAGCAGATGTTATTGCGGGTGTAGTGAAATGCTTGTGTTTCTTACTCTAACAGTGCAGTAGTATCTAACAATTCACAACAATACACACACATCTAAAAGTAAAAGAATGGAATGAAGAAATATATAAATATTAGAATGAGCAATGTCGGAGTGGCATTGACTAAAATACAGTAGAATAGAATACTGTATATACAGTTGAAGTCGGAAGTTTACATACTGTACACCTTAGCCAAATACATTTAACCCACAACATGATGCTGCCACCCCCGTGCTTCACGGTTGGGATGGTGTTCTTCGGCTTGCAAGCCTCCCCCTTTTTCCTCCAAACATAACGATGGTCATTATGGCCAAACAGTTCTATTTTTGTTTCATCAGACCAGAGGACATTTCTCCAACTGCACATTGTCCCCATGTGCAGTTGCAAACCGTAGTCTGGCTTTTTTATGGCGGTTTTGTAGCAGTGGCTTCTTC